>NW_025111160.1:0-41191 GCF_015476425.1 Leptopilina heterotoma
CCCGGAAATCTTCCGGTTTTTGTGCGGAGAGATATTGCAGTAAGTTCGTACATTAAAAAACTAAACATTTTTCTCTTTGGAACCCGATCTCTAAACATATCTGTTTCCTGAGATATTCCATTTTATAACAACTGCATAACAACCGCATCTAGTCTCCCCTACCACCTAAAACTTGATGAATGAAATTTGCAAAGCGTTTTTTTAAACAAATATTAATTCTCAAAATTGGCCTGTGGGGCAAACCGGTCATAGGATATTTCATTGTATCAAAGTTTCACGAAAATTATTATTAATTAGAATGTTTTTTCCAAAAATATTTACTTTTAATGAAAAATAATTCTCTTTTAATGAAAGTTAGACCCTTTAATATTGTTTCCTGATAATTTCAAACATTTTTTTTACTAAAAAAATTATTTATTTCATTAAAATTCAATACTGTATTATTATATTTACATTGTTACAACCATTGTTTACATGATTATTTATGTTTGTTGTTATTGTAATTATATAAATGCAATATATAGACAAAAAAAACCCAACTGACCGGTCATCCCGGGGGTGGCGCAAACCGGACAGTTTTCAAATTTTTTTTAATTTAACACAGCAATTAAAAAAATAAAACGTATAGTATAGGTATAGGTGTTAGGGGAAAAGTTGAGTAATTAAATGATTTTCAAATAAGTCATCGAAAAAATAAAATCGGTTGATTCATTTAGTCACAAGGGTAAAAAAAAACCGTCAGTATGGCCGGTTTGCCCCACTCTCCCCTATATCAAAAGTTATTACTTCTAATTATTTTGGTATACTAATCTTTTTGAATACCTTCAAAAACTTTGTGCAAATATACGAAATACAGCAATATAAATGCTTGTTTGAGTGACGAGTACTAGTACAAATGTTAGATTTTATTAAAAAAAGTTAACAATAGTTGAAACCTATTACAATAATTACCATTTGACAAATATTAAGGTGTTACACAACTCCCTATTCTCCCCCCCCACATAGGTTCAGAAACATTAACGTAAGTAAATTTAATAAACTTTCGTGAATTGATTAAGTTTTTCACATATTATTATCAATTTTTCAAGGTGGGCAACTTTGCAAGTCTAAATTTCGAAACGTTGATACCAATGATACCAACTTGCCTACCATTGGCATAACAAGGCTAAAGGCACCATCCTACCTACCATCGCAGAACCTTGGATAACCTTGGCTGAAAAACCCATCTTGTCTACCCTTGTAGAACCCTGTCTGAAACATCCATCTTGTCTACAATGGCAGAACCCTCGCTAAAGACACCACCTTGCCTACCATGACAAAACTATTCATTACAGTTTCGAAAAATTGTAATTACTTCCTCATAGAGGAAGTATAGTAATACCAAAATATTTCGAGTTCGATTTTTTGACATATCTTTATATATTTGACCTCAGGAGTTCAAAAAATGACATTTTTAACAAATGTCAATCTTATGTGTGTGCGTAAACATCACCATTTTCATAAATATCTCGAAATCATGAAGAGTTTGGGTTGAATTTTTTTTAAATTGTATATCTCACCTGCGGGACATAAAGTAAGAGTACTTTGTGATCCATATCCATTTTGTCGTCCATATTGACCGGAGATATTAAACTTTTAAAAATCAAAATTTTTGTGAAAAAGGACTTTTTTGAAAGTTTTGTGTGAAAAAATATAAAGTAATTTTAAATTCTCATTACCATCTTATAGAGCATTAAAAAATGCTTCGATTGACCTATTTTTGAACATAATTTGATAATAAATTTAGAAATTATTGATAGTTTAAAAACAAAAAATTGTGGAGAATGACAATTTTTTCAACTTTGTTGTTCGAAAATTTTTGTTTAACTATCTTATCGGGTATTTAAAAATACATTGATTGAACCAAGATTTGATCCACTTTTTACCATATTTATAAAAAGTTATTCATATATTTCTATTATTATTATCTTTATGAGGAAGGAAAGTGTTCATGAAATGAGCACCAAATTATAAAAAAGTATACAACTTCTAAAACATTAAGCACATATTTTCTCATAATTGACTGTGCATAAATTTTTATGAAAATTATTACTTGAATTCAAGTATTTGAAATTGATTTTTATTTATTAGCTAATATAATTTCAGATTGTTTTGGTTTGATTGGAATACTACAAGCAAGAATAAGATTAATCAACGTTAAAATTTTGAGCCAATTATTGGACTGACAAAAATCTATTCAGAAGTTTACTAACAATATTAAAATGGTAATATTTAATTTTATTAACTGTTTTTAAAAGAATTATTTAATCTTAATAACAAAAAAAATCATTAGAAGTTTTACGAATAATTCTAAAACAACCGTTTATTTTTATTATAAAACCGTTTTATATAAAATCATTGCTTTCAGAGTTCTGATCAGGATGACGTTATGGATGAATCTCATCATCAACCATTCCAATAGTTCCGATAGTTCCAATAGTTCCAATAGTTCCAATAGTTCCGGAGTATTAACTCCGCCTGAATTGGAAGTTGAATACAATATATTGTCCTCAACAGAATCTTTAGAAATGGATATTGCAAATATTCCATCTTCATCAAGTTTAAATGATGAAGATTTTCAGTTTGAAGAATTTTATCAACATTCTTCAGAAGATGAAAGAGAAGATAATGAAGTAAACGAACAAATTTCACCAATGGACCATCGAAAGTGTATCTTCGCCAAATTTAAGTCACTTTGAATTTAATTTTTCCCTGCACTCATCTTCTGAATCACTCTTAAGTACTGCGTCATATTTTCATTAGATAGAATGATGACATTGATAATGACGAAAACATAAATAGTTGGCTTAATCGACCAATATATACAGGATCAACAATTAATGGCGGAGATGCTTTATACCAAATACTAAAGATATACGTACAAACCGATTAAGCAAGAAAGCCTTGAGCGATATTTTATCATTAATTGATTTATTGATACCTAATTATCATACAATACCAACATCAAAATTTAAATTATTGTCTTTAATTGATAAAGTATTAGCTAATTCTCAAACAGATTTCACAATAAAGCACAGGATTTGTACAGAATGTTTTCTGTATTCGGGAAAATGGTCAGATGTGCCTGTAGGGCAATGTATACGTTGCAATAGTAAAAAACTTGACAGTTTTTTTTAGAACTTAATTTAGAATCTCAACTTCGAAATGCCTTTGAAACACAAAACCTTCACGTTTTAATGGATGATTTTCGAAATCAATGTGCAAATCAAGATCAACAAAAATTATACGATATAACATCAGGTTCTGAATTTCGTCGTCTAAAAATAGACGCTATACCAGGATTATACGACTTGTTCCTACTTTGGTTTACAGATGGAGTACAAGTATCCAAGAGTGGAAAGAGTCATATGTGGCCCATTTACGCACAAGTAGTAAATGTAGCACCAAAACATAGAAGAAACTTTCAATTTGTTTGTGGAATTTTTATACTAATCGATCTAGTAAAAAACCAGATATGAATTCATTTTTGCAACCTTTCGTTTCCACTTTACAACATCTATATGAAAATGGATTTGAATGGAACAATAAACCTTTGAATCGTATCGTAACTAGTAAAGTTGTAGCTCCTGTTGCTTGTTTAGATGCTCCGGCAAAAGCAGGTACACAAAACACAATGCAATATAACGGAGAAAATAGTTGCGGAAGCTGTGAAGAAAAAGGAGAAAGTTCTGAAACAGGAAGTGGATCAAATTGGGTTTTCCCAATAGTTCATGATATTGCTCCTCTAAGGACTGCTGAACGAATGCAAAAACAAACCACGATTGTAGAAAAATATCAACATCTAAAGCATTTTAAAGGAGTCAAAGGTAGTTCGATAGTTACTCAAATACCTCACTTCGATAGAGCCAATGGATTTGTTCCTGACTACATGCATGCTGTTTTACTTGGTGTAATGAACATGTTATTAACGATGTGGTGCAGTACAACTAATAGTGATGAAGATTATTATTTGAATAAAGAGCAGCGTAATAACATTGATCAGATTCTAGCGTCAATAACGCCACCAGATTATATTACGCGTACACCAAGAAAACTTTCAGATCTTAACGTTTGGAAAGCCTAAGAACTGAGAGGGTTTCTTTTATATTATGCACCAATCGTCTTAAAGCATAATTTAAATGCTGCACATTATGATCACTTTCTATTGCTTTCCCGATCAATTTATTTATTATCAAAAGAAGAAATAACCACTACTGAACTAAATTTAGCAAATACTCTATTACACATCTTTGTAATAGATGTGGAAAGACTATACGGTCTTAACAAGTGCTCTTACAACATTCATCAGTTGAAGCATATCACACATCACGTCAGAATGTGGGGACCTCTTTGGGCTTGGTCAGCCTTCTCATCAGAAGACCACAATGGAGAACTGATCAGAATGGCACATGGTACTAAAAATGTTGATGTCGAATTGTCAAATACAATTAAAATTATCCATGCTTATCAAAGCATAAAATACTTGATGAATCAAAACAGACAGACTGTGGAACATGAATGGCACACATGTGGTCCACCAATTTCTGTAGAAATAGAGGAGAGCGATCTTAAAGCAATTATGCATACTACACACCTCACGAAACAGCAGTTGCTAGAAGCAAAAATTTCTATTTTTAGCAGATGCTCAATAAAGAATGAAATTTATACATCTCAACTATATACTAGACAAAAGAAACGATCGAATTTCCATGTGCAATGGGAAAATGACAATGCAATTTTCTTCGGTGTTATCAAGTACTTCATAACAATCGAAAGAAATATATACGCAATAGTGCGCCAAGCTGTCGTTTCTGTGGATAAATCTAAAGAAATTAAAAACAGAGAACTTAAGTTTACCCTTAATGAATTTATACAACATGTATATGATTCCTATTGCATTCATGCTATTCCAGTTTCAAGAATATTGTCAAAAATACTCCGTGTGCAGGATTACATATGTACATTTGCAAATGACGTTGAAAAGAAATAAGATCTTTTATTATGTCTCTTCTTAAGCATTTATAAATTATATCTCTTGATAAATTTTGATGATCCATAAAACTTGTAAATTTAAACGAAATATTTAGTTCATTATTGATAAACTAAATATTCTTTCATCGTACATGCACGATTTACAATTTTATAACACACCAAGAGAACGTAAACTCCGCAGTTTTTCAGTCAACGTGCGCATATGGGATATAAATGGTTTACGGTCAGGCGAATATTTTTATCACGATTTCAACACTCCCAGATAACACATAACCTTACAGCAATATTGCTGCGAGGTTTCATACTATCTGATCTGAGATGAGCAAAGCCTCTACTCTAAGGTATCACATCCCTTGATGCTTTTTTATAAATTTTTTTAAAAATTTGACCATAAGTTCTTATTTTAATTCTTGAAATATTTAGTCATGTAAAGTTAACACTTGCTAAACTTTACACAACTGAAATATTTGCAAAATTTGAAGAATTTTTACAGCACGGAACCAGAGATATTCACTATCAAAGTTGCGGTTTTTGCATCTAAAACGTGAGTAATGGATGGGGGGTACAACATTTTTATAAATATAAACATAAATTGTTTATAGTTTTTTTCAAAAAACTAATATATAATACACGAATGCATTTCGAACCAAAATGTACAAAAAAATTTATAGTTTACCATTTTGTTTTTTTACAATTATAATTTAAAGCTTCTACTTTATGCCGTTATTTGTATTATGTAGCACCCTCGCATCACTGTGATTTGGCACATGTACAACTATATTTGTAGTAGTAAGTACAGGTTGAGTTAAAAGTATGAGTACTTGAGGAGGACAATATAGTGCGTTGAATAGCATTACGAGGCAACAAACTTTTGACTCCGATTACAGGGGATGTGATACCTTGAGGGCAAAAACGAAAGAGGCTACCGATCTTTCCCATATTATGCATAATGTGTTATATAGGTGATTCTCCACTAAGAGGTAACTTTTAACTACAGTAGCGTTTATCTAAAAATTTTAATTTTTTTGAAAATTTTCTATGCATGGATAAAAAGTACAACTGAATTTAAGAAATTTTTCGCCATATCAGCAAAACAATTCGTCAAAAACGAGCCACCGATATTAGCATTATCAGCAGAATCGCCATATTCGTTAAATGTGACTATTTTGGAGACGCTTAAAGTGTCTTCATTCAGATGAAATTTACTGCTGGAATCGATACATAACCTAAAAATGCATATATGCATTGATACTGCGCGGGAAACTTTCATCGAGACGAGGCAGAACGAATATTACCGAAAATACTCGAATACACAAAATGTCTTTTGTTAATCAAAAGACAAACTTTGCACCAAAGACAGATGAATTAGTTACCAGAGGATTACCGTAGAAAATTAATTTCCGGATGATTTCCATAAAAGAAAATAAATTTCCGGAAGACTTCCGTAAAAAAAATAAGTTTCCGAACGATTTCCGAAAAAAAAAATTTCCGAAAAGTTTTTGGATGATTTCCATAAAAAAAAAATTTCCGAAAAGTTTCCAGAAGATTTCCGTAAAAAAAAATTAATTTCCGGAAAGTTTCCACAAGATTTCCGGATGGTTTCCGTAAAAAAAATAAATTTCGAGAAGCATTTTATTTTACTTTTTACACAATTTTAATTGTGTCTCTCATTCTAGGGTTAGGTTGTCTTTTAAATAAAATTGAATATGGCGATTCTGCTGATAATGCTAATATCGGTGGCTCGTTTTTGACGAATTGTTTTGCTGATATGGCGAAAAATTTCTTAAATTCAGTTGTACTTTTTATCCATGCATAGAAAATTTTCAAAAAAATTAAAATTTTTAGATAAACGCTACCGTAGTTAAAAGTTACCTCTTAGTGGAGAATCACCTATATAACACATTATGCATAATATGGGAAAGATCGGTAGCCTCTTTCGTTTTTGCCCTCAAGGTATCACATCCCCTGTAATCGGAGTCAAAAGTTTGTTGCCTCGTAATGCTATTCAACGCACTATATTGTCCTCCTCAAGTACTCATACTTTTAACTCAACCTGTACTTACTACTACAAATATAGTTGTACATGTGCCAAATCACAGTGATGCGAGGGTGCTACATAATACAAATAACGGCATAAAGTAGAAGCTTTAAATTATAATTGTAAAAAAACAAAATGGTAAACTATAAATTTTTTTGTACATTTTGGTTCGAAATGCATTCGTGTATTATATATTAGTTTTTTGAAAAAAACTATAAACAATTTATGTTTATATTTATAAAAATGTTGTACCCCCCATCCATTACTCACGTTTTAGATGCAAAAACCGCAACTTTGATAGTGAATATCTCTGGTTCCGTGCTGTAAAAATTCTTCAAATTTTGCAAATATTTCAGTTGTGTAAAGTTTAGCAAGTGTTAACTTTACATGACTAAATATTTCAAGAATTAAAATAAGAACTTATGGTCAAATTTTTAAAAAAATTTATAAAAAAGCATCAAGGGATGTGATACCTTAGAGTAGAGGCTTTGCTCATCTCAGATCAGATAGTATGAAACCTCGCAGCAATATTGCTGTAAGGTTATGTGTTATCTGGGAGTGTTGAAATCGTGATAAAAATATTCGCCTGACCGTAAACCATTTATATCCCATATGCGCACGTTGACTGAAAAACTGCGGAGTTTACGTTCTCTTGGTGTGTTATAAAATTGTAAATCGTGCATGTACGATGAAAGAATATTTAGTTTATCAATAATGAACTAAATATTTCGTTTAAATTTACAAGTTTTATGGATCATCAAAATTTATCAAGAGATATAATTTATAAATGCTTAAGAAGAGACATAATAAAAGATCTTATTTCTTTTCAACGTCATTTGCAAATGTACATATGTAATCCTGCACACGGAGTATTTTTGACAATATTCTTGAAACTGGAATAGCATGAATGCAATAGGAATCATATACATGTTGTATAAATTCATTAAGGGTAAACTTAAGTTCTCTGTTTTTAATTTCTTTAGATTTATCCACAGAAACGACAGCTTGGCGCACTATTGCGTATATATTTCTTTCGATTGTTATGAAGTACTTGATAACACCGAAGAAAATTGCATTGTCATTTTCCCATTGCACATGGAAATTCGATCGTTTCTTTTGTCTAGTATATAGTTGAGATGTATAAATTTCATTCTTTATTGAGCATCTGCTAAAAATAGAAATTTTTGCTTCTAGCAACTGCTGTTTCGTGAGGTGTGTAGTATGCATAATTGCTTTAAGATCGCTCTCCTCTATTTCTACAGAAATTGGTGGACCACATGTGTGCCATTCATGTTCCACAGTCTGTCTGTTTTGATTCATCAAGTATTTTATGCTTTGATAAGCATGGATAATTTTAATTGTATTTGACAATTCGACATCAACATTTTTAGTACCATGTGCCATTCTGATCAGTTCTCCATTGTGGTCTTCTGATGAGAAGGCTGACCAAGCCCAAAGAGGTCCCCACATTCTGACGTGATGTGTGATATGCTTCAACTGATGAATGTTGTAAGAGCACTTGTTAAGACCGTATAGTCTTTCCACATCTATTACAAAGATGTGTAATAGAGTATTTGCTAAATTTAGTTCAGTAGTGGTTATTTCTTCTTTTGATAATAAATAAATTGATCGGGAAAGCAATAGAAAGTGATCATAATGTGCAGCATTTAAATTATGCTTTAAGACGATTGGTGCATAATATAAAAGAAACCCTCTCAGTTCTTAGGCTTTCCAAACGTTAAGATCTGAAAGTTTTCTTGGTGTACGCGTAATATAATCTGGTGGCGTTATTGACGCTAGAATCTGATCAATGTTATTACGCTGCTCTTTATTCAAATAATAATCTTCATCACTATTAGTTGTACTGCACCACATCGTTAATAACATGTTCATTACACCAAGTAAAACAGCATGCATGTAGTCAGGAACAAATCCATTGGCTCTATCGAAGTGAGGTATTTGAGTAACTATCGAACTACCTTTGACTCCTTTAAAATGCTTTAGATGTTGATATTTTTCTACAATCGTGGTTTGTTTTTGCATTCGTTCAGCAGTCCTTAGAGGAGCAATATCATGAACTATTGGGAAAACCCAATTTGATCCACTTCCTGTTTCAGAACTTTCTCCTTTTTCTTCACAGCTTCCGCAACTATTTTCTCCGTTATATTGCATTGTGTTTTGTGTACCTGCTTTTGCCGGAGCATCTAAACAAGCAACAGGAGCTACAACTTTACTAGTTACGATACGATTCAAAGGTTTATTGTTCCATTCAAATCCATTTTCATATAGATGTTGTAAAGTGGAAACGAAAGGTTGCAAAAATGAATTCATATCTGGTTTTTTACTAGATCGATTAGTATAAAAAATTCCACAAACAAATTGAAAGTTTCTTCTATGTTTTGGTGCTACATTTACTACTTGTGCGTAAATGGGCCACATATGACTCTTTCCACTCTTGGATACTTGTACTCCATCTGTAAACCAAAGTAGGAACAAGTCGTATAATCCTGGTATAGCGTCTATTTTTAGACGACGAAATTCAGAACCTGATGTTATATCGTATAATTTTTGTTGATCTTGATTTGCACATTGATTTCGAAAATCATCCATTAAAACGTGAAGGTTTTGTGTTTCAAAGGCATTTCGAAGTTGAGATTCTAAATTAAGTTCTAAAAAAAAACTGTCAAGTTTTTTACTATTGCAACGTATACATTGCCCTACAGGCACATCTGACCATTTTCCCGAATACAGAAAACATTCTGTACAAATCCTGTGCTTTATTGTGAAATCTGTTTGAGAATTAGCTAATACTTTATCAATTAAAGACAATAATTTAAATTTTGATGTTGGTATTGTATGATAATTAGGTATCAATAAATCAATTAATGATAAAATATCGCTCAAGGCTTTCTTGCTTAATCGGTTTGTAACGTATATCTTTAGTATTTGGTATAAAGCATCTCCGCCATTAATTGTTGATCCTGTATATATTGGTCGATTAAGCCAACTATTTATGTTTTCGTCATTATCAATGTCATCATTCATATCTAATGAAAATAATGACGCAGTACTTAAGAGTGATTCAGAAGATGAGTGCAGGGAAAAATTAAATTCAAAGTGACTTAAATTTGGCGAAGATACACTTTCGATGTCCATTGGTGAAATTTGTTCGTTTACTTCATTATCTTCTCTTTCATCTTCTGAAGAATGTTGATAAAATTCTTCAAACTGAAAATCTTCATCATTTAAACTTGATGAAGATGGAATATTTGCAATATCCATTTCTAAAGATTCTGTTGAGGACAATATATTGTATTCAACTTCCAATTCAGGCGGAGTTAATACTCCGGAACTATTGGAACTATTGGAACTATTGGAACTATCGGAACTATTGGAATGTGTTGATGATGAAGATTCATCCATAACGTCATCCTGATCAGAACTCTGAAAGCAATGATTTTATATAAAACGGTTTTATAAATAAAAATAAAACGGTGTTTAGAATTATTCGTAAAACTTCTATGATTTTTTTTGTTATTAAGATTAAATAATTCTTTTAAAAACAGTTAATAAAATTAAATATTACCATTTTAATATTGTTAGTAAACTTCTGAATAGATTTTTTGTCAGTCCAATAATTGGCTCAAAATTTTAACGTTGATTAATCTTATTCTTGCTTGTAGTATTCCAATCAAACCAAAACAATCTGAAATTATATTAGCTAATAAATAAAAATCAATTTCAAATACTTGAATTCAAGTAATAATTTTCATAAAAATTTATGCACAGTCAAATTATGAGAAAATATGTGCTTAATGTTTTAGAAGTTGTATACTTTTTTATAATTTTGGTGCTCATTTCATGAACACTTTCCTTCCTCATAAAGATAATAATAATAGAAATATATGAATAACTTTTTATAAATATGGTAAAAGTGATCAAATCTTGGTTCAATCAATGTATTTTTAAATACCCGATAAGATAGTTAAACAAAAATTTTCGAACAACAAAGTTGAAAAAATGTCATTCTCCACAATTTTTTGTTTTTAAACTATCAATAATTTCTAAATTTATTATCAAATTATGTTCAAAAATAGGTCAATCGAAGCATTTTTTAATGCTCTATAAGATGGTAATGATAATTTTAAAATTACTTTTATATTTTTCAACAAAATTTTCAAAAAAGTCCTTTTTTCCAAAATTTTTGATTTTTAAAAGTTTAATATCTCCGGTCAATATGGACGACAAATGGATATGGATCACAAAGTACTCTTACTTTATGTCCGCAGGTGAGATATACAATTTAAAAAAAATTCAACCCAAAACTCTTCATGATTTCGAGATATTTATGAAAATGTGATGTTTACGCACACACATAAAGATTGACATTTTTTAAAAATGTCATTTTTGAACTCCTGAGGTCAAATAATATAAAGATATGTCAAAAAATCGAACTCGAAATATTTTGGTATTACTATACTTCCTCTATGAGGAAGTAATTACAATTTTTCGAAACTGTAATGAATAGTTTTGTCATGGTAGGCAAGGTGGTGTCTTTAGCGAGGGTTCTGCCATTGTAGACAAGATGGATTTTTCAGACAGGGTTCTACAATGGTAGACAAGATGGGTTTTTCAGCCAAGGTTATCCAAGGTTCTGCGATGGTAGGTAGGATGGTGCCTTTAGCCTTTGTTATGCCATGGTAGGCAAGTTGGTATCATTGGTATCAACGTTTCGAAATTTAGACTTGCAAGTTGACCCACCTTGAAAAATTGATAATAATATGGAAAAACTTAAATCAATTCACGAAAGTTTATTAAATTTTACTTACTTTAATGTTTCTGAACCTATGTGGGGGGAGAATAGGGAGTTGTGTAACACCTTAATATTTGTCAAATGGTAATTATTGTAATAGGTTTCAACTATTGTTAACTTTTTTTAATTAAAATCTAACATTTGTACTAGTACTCGTCACTCAAACAAGCATTTATATTGCTGTATTTCGTATATTTGCACAAAGTTTTTGAAGGTATTCAAAAAGATTAGTATACCAAAATAATTAGAAGTAATAACCTTTTGATATAGGGGAGAGTGGGGCAAACCGGCCATACTGACGGTTTTTTTACCCTTGTGACTAAATGAATCAACCGATTTTATTTTTCGATGACTTATTTGAAAGATCATTTAATTACTCAACTTTTTCCCACTAACACCTATACCTATACTATACGTTTTATTTTTTAATTGCTGTGTTAAATTAAAAAAATTTTGAAAACTGTCCGGTTTGCGCCACCCCCTGGGATGAACCGGTCAGTTGGGTTTTTTTGTCTATAATATTGCATTTATATAATTTACAATAACAACAAACATAAATAATCATGTAAACAATGGTTGTAACAATGTAAATATAATAATACAGTATTGAATTTTAATGAAATAAATAATTTTTTTAGTAAAAAAAATGTTTGAAATTATCAGGAAAACAATATTAAAGGGTCTAACTTTCATTAAAAGAGAATTATTTTTCATTAAAAGTAAATATTTTTGGAAAAAACATTCTAATTAATAATAATTTTCGTGAAACTTTGATACAATGAAAATATCCTATGACCGGTTTGCCCCACAGGCCAATTTTGAGAATTAATATTTGTTTAAAAAAACGCTTTGCAAATTCATCAAAGTTTTAGGTGGTAGGGGAGACTAGATGCGGTTGTTATGCAGTTGTTATAAATGGAATATCTCAGAAACAGATATGTTATAGAGATCGGGTTCCAAAGAGAAAAATGTTTAGTTTTTATGTACGAACTTACTGCAATATGGTTAAAAATTATATTTCCGTAAAAAAAAAATAAATTTCCGGAAATTTTCCGGAAGATTTCCGTACAAAAAAAATAAATTTCCGGAAATTTTCCGGAAGATTTCCGGATGATTTCCGTAAAAAAAAAATAAATTTCCGGAAGTTTTCCGGAAGATTTCCGTAAAAAAAAAATAAATTTCCGGAAATTTTCCGGAAGATTTCCGTACAAAAAAAATAAATTTCCGGAAATTTTCCGGAAGATTTCCGGAAGATTTCCGTAAAAAAAAATAAATTTCCGGAAATTTTCCGGATGATTTCCGTAAAAAAAAAATAAATTTCCGGAAGTTTTCCGGAAGATTTCCGTAAAAAAAAATAAATTTCCGGAAATTTTCCGGAAGATTTCCGTACAAAAAAAATAAATTTCCGGAAGATTTCCGGAAGATTTCCGGATGATTTCCGTAAAAAAAAAATAAATTTCCGGAAGTTTTCCGGAAGATTTCCGTAAAAAAAAATAAATTTCCGGAAGATTTCCGGATGATTTCCGGATGATTTCCGTAAAAAAAAATAAATTTCCGGAAGTTTTCCGGAAGATTTCCGTAAAAAAAAAATAAATTTCCGGAAATTTTCCGGAAGATTTCCGTACAAAAAAAATAAATTTCCGGAAATTTTCCGGAAGATTTCCGGAAGATTTCCGTACAAAAAAAATAAATTTCCGGAAATTTTCCGGAAGATTTCCGGAAGATTTCCGTACAAAAAAAATAAATTTCCGAAAATTTTCCGGAAGATTTCCGGAAGATTTCCGTACAAAAAAAATAAATTTCCGGAAAATTTCCGAATAATTTCTGAAAAAAAAAAATTTCCGGAAAATTTCCGGAAGTTTTCCGGAAAACTTCCGGAAGCCTCTTCCGGAAAGTTTCCGGAAGTTTTCCGGAAAACTTCCGGAAACCCTTCCAGCTGGGCTTATTTTAACGTTGTCTGGAAATTCTTCCATCTTAGAATCTCAATTTTTTCCACCAATAGAGTTGTCTAATTTTAAAAATTATGCTCTTGGTCTTGTTGAATTTTTAACTTTTAATTCTATTCCTAATATAGATGTTGGAAAGAATAAATTTTACGTAGGAAATGAAGAAATTATTATACCCACAGGAAGTTATGAAGTTAGTGATATTGATCAAGTTTTGCATTTAATTTTAAAAAATAAAGGAATTAATTTTAGAATCAAACCAAACAATAATACATTGAAATGTACAGTTTATTGTGATGAAGAAATTAATTTTAAACCCAATGATTCTATAGGTAGTTTGTTAGGATTTTCTCCTCGCAAATTAAAAGCTCAAGAATACCATGAGTCTGATCAACCAGTATCAATCATTAAAATAAATTCCTTAAGAGTAGAATGTAATATAACAACCGGAGCATACATTAATGGTGAAAAAGTGCATACAATTCATGAATTTTTTCCTATTGTTCCACCAGGATATAAAATAGTGGAAGTACCAAATCACGTCATTTACTTGCCAGTCGCTGTCAAGACAATAGACTATATTCAATTGCGAATTGTAGACCAAGACGGAAATTTAGTTAATTTTCGAGGGGAAACTTTAACAATAAGGCTTCATATTAAATCCTTAAAATAATGGGTATTGTTTTTAATAATAGAAAAAGGATTGGTTTTGGTTATAAAATTAAGACACCATGTCAGAATCAAATCAGTCGTCGGCAAATCTTGAAGAGATTAACACCTCAGAACCTGCAACTACTGAAAAATCTTGGTCTAAAGATTGTAAAAAAAGGAAGAGAGTAAAAAAGAGATTTAAGGTTATTTTTACTTGTATTTGTGCCTTTGTATTTCAACGTATTATTTTTTGCTATGGAAGGGGAAATTTTAAATATTGATTCACCAGTAATTTTTGATGAATCTATTGCTCATTATGAAGTTCATGCGCAACAACCATACACCTCATCAACATACAACAATAGTGACGAAATCCGCATCACGGTACAGAATCAGGATCATTGCTTATTTCCAAGCAAAAGCTCGATTCACATCACTGGAAAACTTGTGAAACCTGATGGAACAGCTCTAGAACGTACAAATTTAATTTCTAATGGCATATGTCATTTATTTGAAGAAGCAAAGTATGAACTTAATGGTGTAGAAATTGATAAAAATAAAAATGTAGGTCTTACAAGTTTAATGAAAAATTATATTTCTCTCGATTCTAGTCAAAATAAATTTCTTGAAAATGTTGGCTGGTTAGAATTTACCAATGAACCAACCTTAACAAATGCGCAAGGTTATTTTGATGTATGTATTCCTCTGAGTATGATTTTTGGTTTTGCTGAAGATTACCAAAAAGTTATTATTAACGCAAAACATGAGCTTATTTTAATCAGATCAAGAACTGATGCTAACGCAGTGTTGCAAGTAGCACCTTTAGAAGAGTTTAAAATTGTCATTGAAAAAATTGAATGGTTATTACCGTACATAAAATTATCAGATGCTCGAAAATTTAAATTATTAAAATATATTAAAAAAGATCCATCTATTCCAATAAGTTTTAGAACTTGGAAATTGTATGAATATCCTTTATTACCAATTACTCCTAAGCACATTTGGAGTGTAAAAACATCAAGTCAATTAGAGAAACCTAGATTTATTGTATTAGGGTTTCAGAGAAACAGTTTTCTGTTTTCTGTTTTTTTTGGTGTTTTTTTTAATAATACAGTTCAAAACTCTAGTTTTTTTGATCATTGTGATTTATCTGATGTCAAATTATTTTTAAATTCACAATGTTATCCTTATGGCAACATGAATCTGAATATTGGTAGAAATCAGTACTCTACTTTATATGAAATGTTTACAAATTTTCAAGCATCTTATTATAGTAAAGAGTCTCAACCAATTTTATCAAAAAAAGAATTTTTACAATATGCTCCTTTAGTTGTAGTAGATTGTTCAAAACAAAATGAGTCTTTAAAAAGTGGACCAGTTGATATCCGCTTAGAATTTGAATCAAAAGAAAATTTTCCTGCCAATACTTCAGCTTATTGCTTAGTTTTGCATGACCGCATCATTGAATATAAACCAATCAGTGGAATTGTCAAAAAAATTGTTTAACTTTAAGCTTATATATATTTAACTCTTTACGCGTAATGAGATTAGTTGATTTAAAAATGCAGTACTTGATAGATGTGCAAGGATTCAAAAGTTATCATGGGAACAACATTTTGTGTCTACAGACAGACAGACAGACACCATCGCCAAACCATGTTTTTTGGGTTCAGGGGACTCCAAAACGTAAAGATTTCATAAAATTAGCAAAAGTCAAAATTTGCATAAAACTAATACCTTCTTACATGATGAGAATGTAATAAAAATTACTTTTTTTGAAAATAACTCGAAAAGTATAGGGTTTGGCGAATTGGTGTCTACAGCAAAGCTGTAGCTGAGAATAAGACGAGAAAAAAAGTCTCTAGTAGCAAGTTTCCATATGAAATAGATTCGGAGATAATTGAGTCAGAATATCGATTTTTTGCACAAAAAAATAATAAAATATATATATATATATATATATATATTGTGACCCAATAAATTGGAAATGCAAATAATATTATACTTTCACTAATTATCGAATTATGAATGGGCCTGAATTTAAAAAAATTCAACTTGATAGAACTATTAAGTTACTAGCAAACTACTCTTACTATCAAGTACAATGATGACGCTTAAATTTGCTTAATTTTAAATTATCAACTGTAAATTAGTCTACTCAAATTTTATAAACAATAATGCTCAGTTGAGCGCCAGTTATTTTAATTTTATAAGTTACTTAAAATAACAAAAGTAATTTTCTTTTAATCTTCCAAATACTAATTTTGAGACTCGATTGAAAAAAAGGGGGGAGGAGGCGGTGGGTTGAATTTCACTGAGACTAGTAATTCAAAATAACGTTTTCAATTTATTAAATCAATAGAAAAATAACCATTCGACTTACCGATTAATTCGGTTAAATGATAATGTCGGCGACAATCAATAATAACGACTCCTTTACAATGTTTCAAATCAGTCGTACAGTTCCCAAAAATGGTCTCTCACTTTGGAAAATTGTCGTCACACCACTCTTTCACACTTGCCTTTAACACCGGCGATTCAACTTATTTTCAATTAAACTTCTACAGTCTTACACAAATAGCGTTTCTCGTATATAAACTTAACAGTTCTCTTCGATTTAAAGTAATCATTATACGCAACTAATCCAATCACATCAAGAAAACCTTTATCTCTTTTCACACTCAGAACTTTTCTCGGTCTGTCGCCATGTGCTCTCTGTGTAAAAACCGGCGTCTATTGCCTGGTAGCGCGCGCTAACCTTCTTTTTCTCTCACTCACACGTGCTTTCTCTCCTTCTCTCCGTCACTCCCACGGTACAGTGAACTACTTATGAACCGATTACTACGCCACCAAGAAATAGTCCGTCCAAAACAAAGCTTAATTTGTCGAGAATAATCATTGTACGAGAAAATATTACAATAAAAATTCGTAAATAATAAATGATAATAACAAAATAACAAATTATTAATTATAATAATTTTGATACCAAAATAATAAGTTTAATTAATTCTAATTATGAGAACGTAGTCTCAGGTGCGTAATTAGGGAGAAAAGTATAGTGACAAATAAAATAAAATAAACTTGTTTTTGTGGCAATCCACATTGTCACAATTCTCCGTTCCTTACACGTTACTATCAGTAGTAACGCAACAACAAAAATTGAACTCACTCAGATACTTCTTTTCAAACAAAATTAAACAATAAAAATAAAAAAATTAATACACCTTTTTTTTTTCTTACACTCACATCACTTATAGTCTGTTTACTGCAATCGTCCACCGTCTGATTTCCGGCGTTCCTCGTAGAATTCCTTCATGGCCAAGGTCACAGCTTCTGCTGGTAATCCAGCCAAAGCTTGGGCCATTGCTCTGGTCTGCTCGATGAACCTGTCCGTGTTGTCCATCATCGGTGGTGCTGGCGGTAATGCTAAGGGTGGAGTGCTTTGATATACGATCGGTGGTGATATCGCTGGTTCTAGTATCGTCCAGTTCGGTGGAGGAACCGTGACATCACAAACTGCTAAAGGTAGTGTGCTCTGATATACAATCGGTGGTGATATCGCTGGTTCTGGTATCGTCCAGTTCGGTGGAGGAACCGTGACATCACCAACTGCTAAGGGCTTCGTTGATTTGTAAGTTGGTGCCTGCTGTATCATCTCCCAAATTTCATCAACACTCAGTGTTGATTCAACAGTAATTTCCTTTCTCTCGCTGGTTGTTGGTGTGGTGACTACAGATGGTCCAGGCCTCATTGCTTCTATCGTTTCCGAAACTCGACGTCCGCGACCTCGCCCTATTGAACATAACTTGACGGTATTCTGATTCTCCTTAGATTCCGAAGCTACTCCACTCGCTGATGCTTGGTTGTTTTGTTTTTGTTCAGCCTCCAGACGTAATTTCTCTTCTACGCTTATCTTTCCTGAATTTGCCATAATTCCTTTAGTCTTTTTAATCCTCTCCGATCGAAAGTACTGATATTTTTCTCGGCCGTATTTCATCATCATGTCCCTTTTATGTCGATCAGAGCAACGAGGGCAATCGGTCATCGTGACGCCACGTCTTCCGCAGTTCCTACAGTAGCCATACTGTGGATTTGGGCAATCATTACGCCTATGTCCAAATTGCCAACAACTTATACAGGATCCAGGTGGGGGGTCCAATTCCGGGTCGGTGGGAATCAATTTTAGTCCTCCGAACAACACTCCGCGTGTGATCACAGGAAGAACGTTCCTTCCTTGCTCAAGGCTGGCAATCTCTATTACTGGCTCCGCGATTCTGCTGGTAGGTGGTCCTGGAGGGGTGATTGATCGTTCCGGCGATGGTGTTTTGTTTCGAGAAACGTAGTTTTCCGGAAACATAATATTCGTGCGGATAGCACGGATAGCCTTTATTTGTTCGTCCTTCAATCTCTGCTTTTCGCGCGAAGTCGACGGCAATTCTCCTCTAAAATAGCGATCCAATTCTTCTACAGCGAGTCGGCTTTCCCATTCCTGCTCACTTTCTCCTAACTTGCGCTCAGTTCTCCATGCTTCATCATTGTCTCGCTTTCTTGCAGAACCTCTGCCCGCTGATGATACTGCTGCCATATCCTTGGTGTGTCTCACGCTTATTGGAGCTGGTGATTGGGCATCTTCCCAAGAGATCAAATCGTGATCATCTTCGCTCTGGGTAATGTTAGAATTAGAATCTACATTGGCTGTTGCGCTGGGATCGTGCAAAAATTTACTAAAACCTCGTCCTCTTGATGACATCCTTCTAAATGATTAGTCTCTTCTTACTCTTAATCTCTTTTTCTCGGAACGCTGGTATATGAGTCTTTATTATCGGTGAAACTGAAACAAAATTGATCAAAATAACAATTAATTATTAACCGTTCGCGGCAAAATATAACGTTTAAGTTCTGAAACGTGCACCTTCGAAATTCGGCGACTATTTTGCGTACTCAATACGTAAACCGAGGGGGATAATATTTTCACGATTTTGAATGGACCTTCAAATTTGGGTGCTAACTTACACGCAAATTTGTGTGCACCGCTGGATAATTTATGGGTTTTCCAGAGTACCTGATCTCCAATATTAAATGTGACAATTTTACGCCCACGATTATAATATTTTGCTTGTTTGCTTCTCTCCTGACCGATAATTCTCGCTACCATGTCTCTGAGTCCATCCAATCTTTTCATTCTCTCGGACCACATCTCAGGATCAATTCTCGTCACGGACTTCGGATTTTCAACAGTGCGTCTAAGACTTTTCACAGGTTTAGGGTGACGTCCATAATTAAGAAACGCTGGTGATACTTTTGTCGTTGATTGAGTTGCGGTATTTATAGCATGCCTCAATTCATGCAAGTGCTTGTCCCAATTTCGGTGGTCATCATCGAGATATGTTGAGATCATTGTCTTCAAAGTCCTATTTGACCTTTCTACCGGATTTGCCTGGGGGTGATACGGTGGTGTAGTTATATGTTTAACCCCATACTCCTCCAGAACTCCTTTCAGATCCTTATTAACAAATTCTCTTCCGTTATCGGTCAAAAGAAACTCTGGCGTTTCCCAACGAAACAACACAAGTTCCTCGAATGCTCTAGACACTGCTTTACCGTTGGCTGAACGCAGGGGCTTAATTTCAACCCAACGGGAAAATAAATCCTGGAAGACCACGAGATATTTATACTGACTTTTACTCCCTGGGAATTCCATTGTATCGGCAGCCACAACAGACCATGGCCTTTCTACGATACGCTCGCCCATTAATCCTTTTGGTCCTTGTTGTGACACCTTATGAAATTGGCAATCCGGACACTCAGTCACGTAAGTATGAACATCGTGCCAGATTCCTTGCCAATAATATTCCCGGGCCACTCGATCATAGGTCTTTTCCACTCCAAGATGACCTGCGGACACTTCAGCATGTGAATTTTTAAGTAATTCTTCACGATGTTCCACAGGTACAACTAATTTCCAGCCATCTTCGTTTCCTACTATTGGCATTAAGAGTGGGTCACTTCTGAATCGATACAATATTTCATTTTCAACTTTCCATCCTGGGAAACGCTGGGGAAAATTTCTGACTAAATCTCGACGCTTAATATACCAAGGATCTTCGACACTTTCAAACGCAGCTAATTCTTGATCTTCTGGTTCAAGAATTCGGGACAACGCATCCGGAACTTGATGTTGAGAGCCCTTCTTATGAACCACTTCGAAGTCCCATTGTTGGAGTTCTAATGCCCAGCGAGCAAGACGTCCGGTTGGATCCTTCAAATTATTCAGCCATTTCAATGCACTATGATCCGTGACTGCAATAAATTTTGATCCTTCGAGATATGGTCGGAATTTTTCCTTAACACTCCAAATCAACGCTAGGCACTCCTTTTCAGTGACGCTGTAATTCTTTTCTGCATCGGTCAGTACTCGGCTAACATAAACAATCGGGTGCTCACCAGTTTCATTTTGTTGTGTAAGTACTGCACCGATAGCTACATTACTTGCATCACATTGCACTGAAAAGGGTTTACTAAAATCAGGGCGCGCTAATACCGGTGCTTGAGTCAGAGCAATCTTAAGTTGTTCAAACGACTTTTGTTGCTCGTTTCCCCACTGCCAAGGCTGGTTCTTTTTTAAGAGTTTCAGCAACGGTATTTTCATTTCACTGTCGTTCTCGATAAATTTAGAGTACCATCCTACCATCCCAAGAAATCTTCTTAGTTGTTTCAAATTCTTAGGCGCTGGGTACTCTAGGACTGGTGCTATTTTCTCCGGATCAGTTCTGAGGCCATTTTGGTCAAGAACATATCCCAAGTATGATACGCTGGAACATCCGAATTCGCACTTGTCCGGATTCACTTCTAGACCTGCCTGCGCTAGTTTCGTTAACACTAATCGTAACCAGTGAAGATGTTCGTCGAATTCTTCACTAATTATAATTATGTCATCTAAATATCCGAAAATGTGGGGTTCATACTCAGGGCCGAACATAGAATCTATTAAACGCTGGAAAGTTTTCGGCGCGTTGGTAAGACCAAAAGGCATACGCTTGAATTGAAATAATCCAAGACCAGGAATCGAAAATGCTGTATACTTTTTGCTTTCCGGTGCCATTGGTACTTGATGGTATGCTAATTTAAGGTCTATTTTAGAAATGTAACGCGCTTTTCGGAGCTTATCCAAAATAGAATCTACGCTGGGTATCGGATAAGCATCACTTATAGTGATTTTATTTACATCCCTATAGTCGAAGCATAAACGTAACTTTCCCGTATGATTTTTAACGACAACTGGTGCACTGTTATACTGGCTGGCAGATCTCTCTATAATACCCTTTTTTAGAAGATTCTTTATTTCCTCAATAAGCCACAGTAAAATCGCTGGGGCCATTCTTCTTGGACGGTGTTTGATTGGTGTTGAATCCACGACTGATATGTGATGTTCCGTGAGAGTTGTCATCCCATGTTCTTCAGACGGTGGTATTACTAATTCTTTAACCAATGATTGCACTTCACTACGCTGGTCATCAGTCATCACTGAAATTCCGGCGCATTCCGCAAAAATAGTGGCCTCCTCTTTCTCGTTGATACTTTCGGCGAATCTGTGCCATTCCTTGCCGTTGATTCGCCACAATCCTTTACCCAACTGCACATCCATATCAAGGGCTCGGCAAAAATCTACTCCTAAAATCATATCTTGAGTTAAGGAACTTATTGCCCTTAATTCAAATGATTGGGAAATATCGTCCACAGTTAGCCACAATCTTAATTTCCCAAGAGTATTTGTCGAACCGCCGATGGCACTTTGAATCATCGTTGTTGTTGATTCAAGTCTTGATTTGAATTTCTCTGCAATTTTTGGCCCCACTACTGAGATCATTGCCCCAGGATCAAATAACGCTAGGTATGGTTGATCAGCAACAAATATTTTAATAAAATATCTGTTTTCAGTACGCGTGCCATCTATCGCTTCGTCATCGGTAGTAGGATTAACGGTGGGTTCAGCTGCACCCTTTGCAGCTTCTCCCCCCCCTTTGACTACATCATCCTTTTCATTTTCTACAATGATAGATGTGTCAGTCACAGGAACAGAATCACTCGCTTTATCTGGCACAGTTTCAGGGAGAAAAAATTTTTGTCCCCATCGCTGGTTAATATTTTCAGAATTTTCGAAAATTTTCTGAATTTTTCCAGATGATTTCTTACGATGACTTTTATTTTCACTCGAAAATTTAACTCGTTTTTCTTTCGCAATAGCCCCTTTACTAGTATCACGTGTGTTTGTTTTGAATGGTTCCCCACCATTCGGCGCCTTAACGTCTGGTTTACCACTTGCAGGGAGTAAGTCTATCTCACTTGTACTACTTTTCTCATTTCTTCTCTCTTCTTTCGCTGGTAGTGAGCCTAACTTACTCTGTACGGTACTTTGTTGAAAATCGAATTTTCTTGAGGCAGAGAGTGGATCCCCTCCACTCTGTTTGCTTGTAGTGGTGACCGATTCTCCTACTCTAACGTCTGCTGGGAGTGAGTCCCCCTCACTCTGGTTATACACTTCTTTTATCGAAAAATCTGACGGCAGCTTCGTACTTTTTCTTAAGCCTGAGTTGTCCACGTTGGAATTGGTGGTTGGGAGGGGGGAGCAGGATTCTTCTGTCCCCCCGCTCGTTCGTTTCCCAGAGCCAGTTGATATTGTCTTATCAGCACACAGTTAGGACAATTTGCGAACACCGCACCTTGCGTTCCGCAAACTTGACATCTCTGTTTTAAAGGACAACGATTAGCGTAATGTCCTTGTCCTTGACACATGTGACAGACGCGAAACTGACATTCTGACGCTTTGTGTCCGACTCCTTGGCAATGGAAACATGCTCCCACAAAACCTACTTCGTTTGTAGAATTCGCTGGTGGATTATTATGAACTTGTGATAGACTTTGCCCTTTGTTTAGGGGCGTAGAAGTTGCTCTTGCTACCATCGATGCATAAGCTGGAGGTGGAGGCGCTGGACTTGCAGATTGTATCGCTGGTACATTAATTTGTTTTCCTTCGTTGATTGGCGCTGGTGTTTTAATTGCAGCTACTTGTTCGCTTTTTCCCTTCACCTTCTTTTTGCCTTTTTTTTTTGTTTTACCCTCCTTTGTCGCTTTGATGCTGGACTGTCCGCTTGAACTTGAATCAGTTTCATCTTTTGCTTTTATAGCTTCAATTTTAACATTTTTCCGTTCTACAATTGCAGCAGCGGCAGGAAACTTCATCTTATCTTTCGAGGGTGGTGGGGTATAACGCTGGTCGGCATCCTTTGCTTTTTCAAATTCTCGTAGAATTCTTTCCATTGTAGGTAGGGAATTGGCCTTGGAATTAACTAACATACGCCGGTACTCTGGAGTTAGTCCATTGTAAGCAATTCTGTATTGCAAGTCGCGAGGAAGACGTTTCTTGAGATGTCCCATTATTATTTTGAGATTCGTCAAGTAAGTCGTTATTCTTTCCCCTTTGGCTTGGGTACGGCTCCTCAGTTCCTCCATAATCTCTAAATCGTCAGTGACACTGGAAAATTCGTGTTGAAATGCTTCTCGAAATTCTTCCCAATTTAAAATTTCATTGCGAATCGTGCGGTACCAACTGCTAGCACTTTGATGTAATACGCTGGGTATTGCTCTCAACAGTTCTTCATCTGTGATCTCTGTGGATAGTTGACAATCTTCGATCCTGTTTAAAAATTCCTCTGGGTCTTGTTTTCCGTTGCCAGAAAATTTTATTTCCCAATCCTTTAAATTTTTTATTATTTTGGATCGCCTATTCAACGCTGTAACTCTATCTCGATGTTGACTGTTGTTGTATTGTACTTCTGATTCCGCATCTTGTTCATACGACGACGAAAATGCGTAAGGAGAATTTTTCCCCTCCTTCGGTATCGCTGGTACTCCCACTCTTTCCTTTTCTCGTACCTTTCCGTCCGGTTTGAACGAGTGCCTTGTCTCGTGATTTTCTGACTTGACGTGGCGCTGGTACTCCCCACTCCTTCGCTGTCCAGAACCCGCATACGAATTTTGATACTGACAATTCGAGTTTCTGGTGGAAATTTCGTTAACAATATTATTTTCTGCTAAACGTTGTTCATTTTTCCACTCTAGGTAACGGTAGTAGTCCGGATCTTCGAGCAAGTGACTAAATTGTTGTAATTTAGCCATTTTTGGAGCAATGGTTGAGGATATTCTCGGAATTGCTGGAGTTGTCGTATGGATTATCGCGCTGGTAAATTGGGGTATTGTTGAAGTAATTGATGTCGTAACAATGCTTGTCGATATCATATTAGGGGTGGAAGTTGTCATCGATGAGGAACTAGAACGACTAGAAACATGGTGGCTTTTTTTAACTTCAGATGAAAAATTTGGTATTACCGTAATATTACTTTCGATTCCCGCACTAGTATCAAATTGTTGTTCTTGTTGTTCACCGAATTCTGTTGTTTTCCGCCCGCCCTCATTTTCTTTACGCAGGGTCACGTTGGAAGTGAGTTCTTCGCGTATCGCTGGGAATGCTTCACAAACAAACATCGTTTGTGAATCAGCAGCATCATATACTGCGTCCCAAGGAATATCGGTATCTTCAGGTAACTCTAGTTTCATTTCCGCGCGAAATAAACGTTCGCGCAATACTTGAAGAGTACCGTCGACGCTTGCATTGTGTCTATCTAAACTTCGAATAATTTGCCCCGGAAGCAATGCACGAATTACACTCCAAGCTGATTCAGCTTGATCAAAACTAAATAAATTCAAAACACGCTCGGTATAATTTTCCATTTTGAATTTTAAATAATAAAATTGTTCAATAAATAACACTTCTAAAAATAAAATCCGAAATTAAACTTTAACGAATTTAATTATAGGGAAATTGTGAATGATGGAATTTTCCGTTTATTGCGCTTGCGCACTGGTCGTCTTCTTCGTGAAATAAAAATGTCTACCGGAAGTACGCTGGGAAAAGTTTAATTGTATGATTCACCAAATTTTCCTTAATATTTCTTTGCAAAAAGTGTGAATAATAATTTGGTAATTCACACGGCAAAAAAAAATTAATATTAAATAAATCCTTATTTATTCTGGATTATCATTAGTTTGTAATTGAACAATAATAAATTTCCAAATTTATTCACAAGGGGAACACGTGCACGTTTCAGAATTTATTCTTGTACATAATCAATTTCAAATACACAAAAAAAATCAATTATCACATAAAATACACATAAATATCAATTCAAATATTATCAATTATAAATAACTATAATTAATCAAAAAAAAAGAATATTCAGCTTACTGTCTCAGTGGTAGAAAAAAAACGCTAGTGGGCCCCACGTTGGGCGCCAATTTATTGTGACCCAATAAATTGGAAATGCAAATAATATTATACTTTCACTAATTATCGAATTATGAATGGGCCTGAATTTAAAAAAATTCAACTTGATAGAACTATTAAGTTACTAGCAAACTACTCTTACTATCAAGTACAATGATGACGCTTAAATTTGCTTAATTTTAAATTATCAACTGTAAATTAGTCTACTCAAATTTTATAAACAATAATGCTCAGTTGAGCGCCAGTTATTTTAATTTTATAAGTTACTTAAAATAACAAAAGTAATTTTCTTTTAATCTTCCAAATACTAATTTTGAGACTCGATTGAAAAAAAGGGGGGAGGAGGCGGTGGGTTGAATTTCACTGAGACTAGTAATTCAAAATAACGTTTTCAATTTATTAAATCAATAGAAAAATAACCATTCGACTTACCGATTAATTCGGTTAAATGATAATGTCGGCGACAATCAATAATAACGACTCCTTTACAATGTTTCAAATCAGTCGTACAGTTCCCAAAAATGGTCTCTCACTTTGGAAAATTGTCGTCACACCACTCTTTCACACTTGCCTTTAACACCGGCGATTCAACTTATTTTCAATTAAACTTCTACAGTCTTACACAAATAGCGTTTCTCGTATATAAACTTAACAGTTCTCTTCGATTTAAAGTAATCATTATACGCAACTAATCCAATCACATCAAGAAAACCTTTATCTCTTTTCACACTCAGAACTTTTCTCGGTCTGTCGCCATGTGCTCTCTGTGTAAAAACCGGCGTCTATTGCCTGGTAGCGCGCGCTAACCTTCTTTTTCTCTCACTCACACGTGCTTTCTCTCCTTCTCTCCGTCACTCCCACGGTACAGTGAACTACTTATGAACCGATTACTACGCCACCAAGAAATAGTCCGTCCAAAACAAAGCTTAATTTGTCGAGAATAATCATTGTACGAGAAAATATTACAATAAAAATTCGTAAATAATAAATGATAATAACAAAATAACAAATTATTAATTATAATAATTTTGATACCAAAATAATAAGTTTAATTAATTCTAATTATGAGAACGTAGTCTCAGGTGCGTAATTAGGGAGAAAAGTATAGTGACAAATAAAATAAAATAAACTTGTTTTTGTGGCAATCCACATTGTCACAATATATACAGTGGTTTTTCGAGAAATTGAGAGTTTTATGTTCATAAATATAGTTTTTGGGTGTATTCGGGTGAGATTATGTGAAAACAGTTAAACTTACTTTTATTTCTTTGGAAAAATTTTGATTTTTAGCGTTATTTTGGGATTTTTGAGTTTTTTTGACCATTTAAGAACCTATAACTCCGAAATTTAAGTTTTTATCAAAAAATGTTGTCGAGAAAAGTTGTTTGTATTTTCCTAACCTAAAATAATATAAAGTTAAAAATTTGAAAATTTGAAAAAATTGAGTTTTCAAAATTTTGAAAGTACTGTAGTTTTAGTATTTTTTAACGAAAATGGCTGGTTAACGAACTTGGCCTTCATTTTTTCACTAACTTTAAGTGCGTTAAATTTAAAAACGATCGGATAAGTTTTTCAAAAGTTATCATGGGAACAACATTTTGTGTCTACAGACAGACAGACACCATCGCCAAACCATGTTTTTTGGGTTCAGGGGACTCCAAAACGTAAAGATTTCATAAAATTAGCAAAAGTCAAAATTTGCATAAAACTAATACCTTCTTACATGATGAGAATGTAATAAAAATTACTTTTTTTGAAAATAACTCGAAAAGTATAGGGTTTGGCGAATTGGTGTCTACAGCAAAGCTGTAGCTGAGAATAAGACGAGAAAAAAAGTCTCTAGTAGCAAGTTTCCATATGAAATAGATTCGGAGATAATTGAGTCAGAATATCGATTTTTTGCCAAAAAAATAATAAAAAATCTGTCCGCGCAAGCGCGGACACATTCTCATCCGCGCTTCGCCCGGAGGCTCGCTTCGCTCGCAAGTTTCAGCGCGCCTCGGGGCGCGCGAATATTGATCGTCGCGCTCCGTGTGATGTTGCGCGCAAATGGCTCGCTTCGCTCGCGATGGTCTGCGACTGTTGTGCATCATTTGTGTTCTTGTTATTATTTCCTGCTATATGTTTAATAAAACATTTTTACATTCTCATCACATGAGAAAGTATTAGTTTTGGTCGAAAATTGACTTTTGCTAATTTTATGAAATCTTTACGTTTTGGGGTCCCCTGAACCCGAAAAACATGGTCCGGCGATGGTGTCTGTCTGTTCGTCTGTCTGTTCGTCTGTCTGTCTGTCTGTCTGTCTGTCTGTCTGTAGACACAAAATGTTGTTCCCATGATAACTTTTGAAAAACTTATCGAATTGTTTTTAAATTTAACACACTTAAAGTTGTTGTAAAAATAAAGGCTAAGTTCGTTAACCAGCTATTTTTGTTAAAAAATACAAAAACTGCTGTACTTTCAAAATTTGGAAAATTCAATTTTTTCAAATTTTCAAATTTTTATTTACATATTACTACAGCTTAGGAAAATACAAACAACTTTTCTCTACAACTTTTTTTGTCAAAAAGTCAAAATTCAGAGTTATAAGCTTTTAAATAGTCAAAAAAACTCAAAAATCCCAAAATAACGCAAAAAAACAACATTTTTTCAAAAAATTAAAAGTAAGTTCAATGATTTTCACATAATCACACCCAAATACACCCAAAAATCATATTTACAGACATAAAACTCTCAATTTCTCGAAAAACCACTGTATATATATATATATTTTATTATTTTTTTGGCAAAAAATCGATATTCCGACTCAATTATCTCCGAATCTATTCCATATGGAACCTTGCTACTGGAGACTTTTTTTCTCGTCTCATCCTCAGCTACAACTTTGCTGTAGACACCATTTCGCCAAACCCTATACTTTTCGAGTTATTTTGAAAAGAAGTAATTTTTATTACATTCTCATCACATGAGAAAGTATTAGGTAGTTTTGGTCGAAAATTGACTTTTGCTAATTTTATGAAATCTTTACGTTTTGGGGTCCCCTGAACCCGAAAAACATGGTCCGGCGATGGTGTCTGTCTGTTCGTCTGTCTGTCTGTCTGTCTGTCTGTCTGTCTGTCTGTCTGTCTGTCTGTCTGTCTGTCTGTCTGTCTGTCCGTCTGTCTGTAGACACAAAATGTTGTTCCCATGATAACTTTTGAAAAACTTATCGAATTGTTTTTAAATTTAACACACTTAAAGTTGTTGTAAAAATGAAGGCTAAGTTCGTTAACCAGCTATTTTTGTTAAAAAATACAAAAACTGCTGTACTTTCAAAATTTGGAAAATTCAATTTTTTCAAATTTTCAAATTTTTATTTACATATTACTACAGCTTAGGAAAATACAAACAACTTTTCTTTACAACTTTTTTTGTCAAAAAGTCAAATTTCAGAGTTATAAGCTTTTAAATGGTCAAAAAAACTCAAAAATCCCAAAATAACGCAAAAAAAACAACATTTTTTCAAAAAATTAAAAGTAAGTTCAATGATTTTCACATAATCACACCCAAATACACCCAAAAATCATATTTACAGACATAAAACTCTCAATTTCTCGAAAAACCACTGTATATATATATATATATATTTTATTATTTTTTTGGCAAAAAATCGATATTCCGACTCAATTATCTCCGAATCTATTCAATATGGAACCTTGCTACTAGAGACTTTTTTTCTCGTCTCATCCTCAGCTACAACTTTGCTGTAGACACCATTTCGCCAAACCCTATACTTTTCGAGTTATTTTGAAAAGAAGTAATTTTTATTACATTCTCATCACATGAGAAAGTATTAGTTTTGGTCGAAAATTGACTTTTGCTAATTTTATGAAATCTTTACGTTTTGGGGTCCCCTGAACCCGAAAAACATGGTCCGGCGATGGTGTCTGTCTGTTCGTCTGTCTGTCTGTCTGTCTGTCTGTCTGTCTGTCTGTCTGTCTGTCTGTCTGTCTGTCTGTCTGTCCGTCTGTCTGTAGACACAAAATGTTGTTCCCATGATAACTTTTGAAAAACTTATCGAATTGTTTTTAAATTTAACACACTTAAAGTTGTTGTAAAAATGAAGGCTAAGTTCGTTAACCAGCTATTTTTGTTAAAAAATACAAAAACTGCTGTACTTTCAAAATTTGGAAAATTCAATTTTTTCAAATTTTCAAATTTTTATTTACATATTACTACAGCTTAGGAAAATACAAACAACTTTTCTTTACAACTTTTTTTGTCAAAAAGTCAAATTTCAGAGTTATAAGCTTTTAAATGGTCAAAAAAACTCAAAAATCCCAAAATAACGCAAAAAAACAACATTTTTTCAAAAAATTAAAAGTAAGTTCAATGATTTTCACATAATCACACCCAAATACACCCAAAAATCATATTTACAGACATAAAACTCTCAATTTCTCGAAAAACCACTGTATATATATATATATATATTTTATTATTTTTTTGGCAAAAAATCGATATTCCGACTCAATTATCTCCGAATCTATTCAATATGGAACCTTGCTACTAGAGACTTTTTTTCTCGTCTCATCCTCAGCTACAACTTTGCTGTAGACACCATTTCGCCAAACCCTATACTTTTCGAGTTATTTTGAAAAGAAGTAATTTTTATTACATTCTCATCACATGAGAAAGTATTAGTTTTGGTCGAAAATTGACTTTTGCTAATTTTATGAAATCTTTACGTTTTGGGGTCCCCTGAACCCGAAAAACATGGTCCGGCGATGGTGTCTGTCTGTCTGTCTGTCTGTCTGTCTGTCTGTCCGTCTGTCTGTAGACACAAAATGTTGTTCGCATGATAACTTTTGAAAAACTTATCGAATTGGTTTTAAATTTCACACACTTAAAGTTGTTGTAAAAATGAAGGCTAAGTTCGTTAACCAGCTATTTTTGTTAAAAAATACAAAAACTGCTGTACTTTCAAAATTTGGAAAACTCAATTTTTTCAAATTTTCAAATTTTTTTCTTAAAGTTACTACGACTTTAAGGATTACATTCTCATCACATGTTCTTCTTTGCTGATGATTGCGAGATTAAGTGGATTAAAATGTATATTTTTGGTAGAGATGTGCAAAAAGCTCGAAATGTCGATCCGAGCCAAGCCGAAATTTTCTCGAGCCGAGCCAAGCCGGCTCGATGTATCAAGTACTCGACATTTTCGAGTACTTGAGGGACTTCAAGTACTCGAACAATTCGAGTACTCATGTAAATTCGAGGACTTGATTAAATTTGAGCACTAGAGTGAATTCAAGTACTCGAAACTATTCGAGCTTTTTACACAGCTCGGCTCAGCTCGAACTGATTAGGCCCGGCTCGGCTCAAAAAATGAAATTCTCGATCAAGCTTCGAGCTTCAAGCTTTTTGCACAACTCTAATTTTTGGTCTCGATGATTAAAATTGTGAAGTTATTTTTAATTATACTAACTCTCTTAGCAGAAACATGATTTGCAGAAGCAGCTAAAATATTTTTAAACTATTTTTATCAAGTTGTTGATAACAACGGATTTTTATAAAAGTTATAACATTTCACAAAATCAATAACAAATTTTTAAACACAGTTAAGGGAGCGTTCACAAATGAAGTCACGCAATTTTTCGGGATTTTAGACCCCTCCTTCCCTGTCACGCAATTTCATGCAATTTCACATGCAAAAATACAGTAGAGTATATAGTAAAGACCCCCATGCCCCCAAAAACGTAACATCATTTGTGAACGCTCCCTAAGCTGACTGACCCAAAAACTTAAAAAAAAAAAAAAAAAAAATTGTTTCTGACGAAAATAGCTGGTTAACGAACTTAGCCTTCATTTTTACACCAAGTTTAAGTGTGTTAAATTTAAAAACGATCGGATAAGTTTTTCAAGAGTTATCGTGGGAACAACATATTACATATTACCCATACATATCCATTAGTCATAAAAGCAATTATTATTTTCGTATGAAATAAAGTTTAAAATTAACACTTTTTAAGCAGATATATTTGTGTCCTATTGTGCATTGGACTTTATTGACATTTTTAAGTGTATAACTAAGAATATTTACACTTCCTACAGCTTTTCCCTGACTTCTCCAGATTTTTCAAATTCCCTGTCTATTCCCGGTTTTCCAGGTCGCTCGCCACCCTGATTTTTTTATCAATTAAAACGTTTTTGCGTTGAAAAGTTTTTATTTTTTTAATTTTTCGTTTTTTTAAACGTTGCGGACTTCAGCCTCATCATTTTCAGTCAAAAACCGTACAAAATTAACTATTTCAACGCATTTATCCAAAACCATGCTCTGACATTTATGATGTCTTAAATTAAAGTTGAAACTTGAGGGATGACATCTATATAAGTTTTAAATTTTGCCTAAAAATTTTAAAAAATATAATGGGGTTTAAAAAATTGCAAAAATTATTTTAATTAAGGGGACATTCCAGTTCAAAATGTCAAAAAAATTGATTTTTTTTATTTTCGGATTTCTTATAGTGTCAAGAATATACTCTCCTAAAATTTTATTGCACAATTCGAAGTAAAACCAAAATTATACATAATTATTCTTCGCCACGCACGTCAAAGATGTTTTTATACACGGATAAGCAGAACCCAATCGAATGATTTAAATGTTTTCTTATTTGCATTATGTAAAAAAGACAAACAAAAATGTATTTAGTCAAGTGGATTTGATTCAAAATCGTTATTTGAGAGTTTTCAGGGTAGCTGATTACGAGTTTGATATTAGATTTTCGAAATTCAAAATGGCGGATCCAATATGTCGGACAATTTAAAAAAAAACAGTTAAAACTGTTTTTTTTAGGGTTCCGTACACCTACGGTGTATCGGCGGAACCCTATTGGTGAGACTCTGTTGTCCGTAGCCAAATCGTGTCCCCCCCCCTAGTGGCTAAACTATTTGACCTAAAGAGCTCAAATTTGGTACAGATATGTATTTTCACACGTAGATTACAGGAAAAATATAGCGAATGTGATTGGACGTGATGGGCATAGCGTTGTCAAGGAAATAACAAGATTTTTGGCCAAAAATGCATAAAAAATGACCATTCCCCCCCCCTTAACTTCTAAACTATTCGACATGGAGAGCTGAAATTTTGCATGCTGGTGTATTTTTACTCGAATATTACAGGAAAAATATAGAGAACTTGATATGTAATGATGGCCATAGCGTTGTCAAGGAAAAACTAAAAAATTTTTAAAAAAAAATTTTTTCCTAACTTTTACATTATTTGACCTAATGAGCTGAAAATTGGTATCCTAGTGTATTATTACAGTCTGACGACAAAAAATTTATTTAAGAAACTTTTTGAAAAAAAATTTAAAAAAAATTGTTTTTTAATTTTTTTTTCAAAAAAAAAAATTTTTTTTAAATTTTTTTTAGTTTAAACACGTGGCATTAAATATTTTAAGGAAGAGAGTGAAATTTTAAGAGAATAAATGAGAGATTGTTTTCTGACTTTAATTTCTTAACTAAAAATAAAAAAAAATTGGACAAGTGCGAGTTGTACTCGCACTGCAATGGCGGGTTCCGCACACAAATATTAAAACAATACTTGCAACATTGATCGGTAATTGGTAGAATTAAAATAAACAATTATAAAAATATATTAAAATCATTTAATAAAAAAATAGCTAAAAAAAATTAAAGTATTGTATATCTAATATTGTAAACAATAATAAGCAGAGGAACTATAATAAATTTTGAAAATTTTGTTCCTCTGCTTATTATTGTTTACAATATTAGATATATATAATACTTTAATTTTTTTAGTTATTTTTTTTATCAAATGATTTTAATATATTTTTTAGAGGTGTGCAAAAAGCTCGAAAAGCCGAGCCGAGCCGGGCCGCAATTTTTTCGAGTCGAGTCGAGCCGGGGCTCGATGTATCGGGTACCCGAAACATTCGGGTACCCGAATTCACTCGAGTACTCGAATATTTCGGGTAACCGAAATTTTCGAGTACTCGATTTAATTCGAGCTTTTAAATTAAAAAAATTTTTTTTTTGAAAAAAAAAAAATTTAATTAAAAATTAATGTAGAAAATTTTGGATTTTCTCAAGGGCTCGAATCAAATCGAGTACTCGAAAATTTCGAGTACCCGAAAGTTTCGGGTACCCGAAAAATTCGTATACCCGAAATTATTCGAGCTTTTTATAAAGCTCGGCTCGGCCCGAGCTCAAACTGAATAGGCTCGGCTCGGCTCGAAAAATGAAAAGCTCGAAAATACCCGCTCGAGCTTCGGGTTTCGAGCTTTTTGCACACCTCTAATATTTTTATAATTGTTTATTTTAATTCTACCAATTACCGATCAATGTTGCAAGTATTGTTTTAATATTTGTGTGCGGAACCCGCCATTGCAGTGCGAGTACAACTCGCACTTGTCCAATTTTTTTTCTACTGTAAACTACAGATTTTTATAAAAGTTTTAAGAAATTAGAAAATCAATGAAATTTTTTTAACACAGTAAAGCTAGACGGGCCCAAAAAATTAAAAAAAAAAAAAAAAAAGTTTTTATGAAAAAATGTTATAGAGAAAAGTTGTTTGTATTTTTCTAATCTAAAATAAAATAAAGTTAAAAATTCTGAAATTTAAAAAAATTGATTTTTCAAAATTTTAAAACTACCGTAGTTTTTGTAGTTTTCAACGAAAATGGCTGGTTAACGAACTTAGCCTTCATTTTTACACCAAGTTTAAGTGTGTTGAATTTAAAAACGATCCGATAAGTTTTTCAAGAGTTATCGTGGGAACAACATATTACCGTCTACAGACGGACAGACAGACAGACAGACACACAGACAGACGCACTCGCCAGACTATGTTTTTCGGACTCAGGGCACCTCAAAACGTAAAGATTTCATAAAATTAGCAAAAGTCAAAATTCGACCAAAACTAATACCTTCTCATGTGATGAGAATGTAAAAAATTTAGTTTTTTGACAGTTTTTAAAAAATAACTCGAAAAGTTTTGCGTTGGGCAAAAAGTTGTCAACAGCAAAGCTGTAGCTGATGCAAAGCCGAGAAAAAAAGTCTCTGGTAGAAAAATCGCATATGCAAGAACTTCGGAGATAATGAAGTCGGAATCAATATTCCGACTTCATTATCTCCGAAGTTCTTGCATATGATTGATAAAAATCAATATTTTTTATCAAAAAAGTGCACAAAAAATATATATAGAGAGTGATTTTTCTGAAAATTACGAGTTTTTTGTGTTCAAGTATGTTTTTCAAGTATTTTAGGGTGAGAATATGTCAAAATCAATTGACAAAACGTAAAGATTTCATAAAATTAGCAAAAGTCAATTTTCGACCAAAACTAATACTTTCTCATGTGATGAGAATGTAATAAAAATTACTTCTTTTCAAAATAACTCGAAAAGTATAGGGTTTGGCGAAATGGTGTCTACAGCAAAGTTGTAGCTGAGGATGAGACGAGAAAAAAAGTCTCTAGTAGCAAGGTTCCATATGGAATAGATTCGGAGATAATTGAGTCGGAATATCGATTTTTTGCCAAAAAAATAATAAAATATATATATATATATATACAGTGGTTTTTCGAGAAATTGAGAGTTTTATGTCTGTAAATATGATTTTTGGGTGTATTTGGGTGTGATTATGTGAAAATCATTGAACTTACTTTTAATTTTTTTAAAAAATGTTGTTTTTTTTGCGTTATTTTGGGATTTTTGAGTTTTTTTGACCATTTAAAAGCTTATAACTCTGAAATTTGACTTTTTGACAAAAAAAGTTGTAAAGAAAAGTTGTTTGTATTTTCCTAAGCTGTAGTAATATGTAAATAAAAATTTGAAAATTTGAAAAAATTGAATTTTCCAAATTTTGAAAGTACAGCAGTTTTTGTATTTTTTAACAAAAATAGCTGGTTAACGAACTTAGCCTTCATTTTTACAACAACTTTAAGTGTGTTAAATTTAAAAACAATTCGATAAGTTTTTCAAAAGTTATCATGGGAACAACATTTTGTGTCTACAGACAGACGGACAGACAGACAGACAGACAGACAGACAGACAGACAGACAGACGAACAGACAGACACCATCGCCGGACCATGTTTTTCGGGTTCAGGGGACCCCAAAACGTAAAGATTTCATAAAATTAGCAAAAGTCAATTTTCGACCAAAACTACCTAATACTTTCTCATGTGATGAGAATGTAATAAAAATTACTTCTTTTCAAAATAACTCGAAAAGTATAGGGTTTGGCAAAATGGTGTCTACAGCAAAGTTGTAGCTGAGGATGAGACGAGAAAAAAAGTCTGCAGTAGCAAGGTTCCATATGGAATAGATTCGGAGATAATTGAGTCGGAATATCGATTTTTTGCCAAAAAAATAATAAAATATATATATATACAGTGGTTTTTCGAGAAATTGAGAGTTTTATGTCTGTAAATATGATTTTTGGGTGTATTTGGGTGTGATTATGTGAAAATCATTGAACTTACTTTAATTTTTTGAAAAAATGTTGTTTTTTTGCGTTATTTTGGGATTTTTGAGTTTTTTTAACCATTTAAAAGCTTATAACTCTGAAATTTGACTTTTTGACAAAAAAAGTTGTAGAGAAAAGTTGTTTGTATTTTCCTAAGCTGTAGTAATATGTAAATAAAAATTTAAAAATTTGAAAAAATTGAATTTTCCAAATTTTGAAAGTACAGCAGTTTTTGTATTTTTTAACAAAAATAGCTGGTTAACGAACTTAGCCTTCATTTTTACAACAACTTTAAGTGTGTTAAATTTAAAAACAATTCGATAAGTTTTTCAAAAGTTATCATGGGAACAACATTTTGTGTCTACAGACAGACGGACAGACAGACAGACAGACAGACAGACAGACGAACAGACAGACACCATCGCCGGACCATGTTTTTCGGGTTCAGGGGACCCCAAAACGTAAAGATTTCATAAAATTAGCAAAAGTCAATTTTCGACCAAAACTACCTAATACTTTCTCATGTGATGAGAATGTAATAAAAATTACTTCTTTTCAAAATAACTCGAAAAGTATAGGGTTTGGCGAAATGGTGTCTACAGCAAAGTTGTAGCTGAGGATGAGACGAGAAAAAAAGTCTGCAGTAGCAAGGTTCCATATGGAATAGATTCGGAGATAATTGAGTCGGAATATCGATTTTTTGCCAAAAAAATAATAAAATATATATATATACAGTGGTTTTTCGAGAAATTGAGAGTTTTATGTCTGTAAATATGATTTTTGGGTGTATTTGGGTGTGATTATGTGAAAATCATTGAACTTACTTTTAATTTTTTGAAAAAATGTTGTTTTTTTGCGTTATTTTGGGATTTTTGAGTTTTTTTGACCATTTAAAAGCTTATAACTCTGAATTTTGACTTTTTGACAAAAAAAGTTGTAGAGAAAAGTTGTTTGTATTTTCCTAAGCTGTAGTAATATGTAAATAAAAATTTGAAAATTTTAAAAAATTGAATTTTCCAAATTTTGAAAGTACAGCAGTTTTTGTATTTTTTAACAAAAATAGCTGGTTAACGAACTTAGCCTTCATTTTTACAACAACTTAAGTGTGTTAAATTTAAAACAATTCGATAAGTTTTTCAAAAGTTATCATGGGAACAACATTTTGTGTCTACAGACAGACGGACAGACAGACAGACAGACAGACAGACGAACAGACAGACACCATCGCCGGACCATGTTTTTCGGGTTCAGGGGACCCCAAAACGTAAAGATTTCATAAAATTAGCAAAAGTCAATTTCGACCAAAACTACCTAATACTTTCTCATGTGATGAGAATGTAATAAAAATTACTTCTTTTCAAATAACTCGAAAAGTATAGGGTTTGGCGAAATGGTGTCTACAGCAAAGTTGTAGCTGAGGATGAGACGAGAAAAAAAGTCTGCAGTAGCAAGGTTCCATATGGAATAGATTCGGAGATAATTGAGTCGGAATATCGATTTTTTGCCAAAAAAATAATAAATATATATATATACAGTGGTTTTTCGAGAAATTGAGAGTTTTATGTCTGTAAATATGATTTTTGGGTGTATTTGGGTGTGATTATGTGAAAATCATTGAACTTACTTTTAATTTTTTGAAAAAAATGTTGTTTTTTTTGCGTTATTTTGGGATTTTTGAGTTTTTTTTAACCATTTAAAAGCTTATAACTCTGAAATTTGACTTTTTGACAAAAAAAGTTGTAGAGAAAAGTTGTTTGTATTTTCCTAAGCTGTAGTAATATGTAAATAAAAATTTGAAAATTTGAAAAAATTGAATTTTCCAAATTTTGAAAGTACAGCAGTTTTTGTATTTTTTAACAAAAATAGCTGGTTAACGAACTTAGCCTTCATTTTTACAACAACTTTAAGTGTGTTAAATTTAAAAACAATTCGATAAGTTTTTCAAAAGTTATCATGGGAACAACATTTTGTGTCTACAGACAGACGGACAGACAGACAGACAGACAGACGAACAGACAGACACCATCGCCGGACCATGTTTTTCGGGTTCAGGGGACCCCAAAACGTAAAGATTTCATAAAATTAGCAAAAGTCAATTTTCGACCAAAACTACCTAATACTTTCTCATGTGATGAGAATGTAATAAAAATTACTTCTTTTCAAAATAACTCGAAAAGTATAGGGTTTGGCAAAATGGTGTCTACAGCAAAGTTGTAGCTGAGGATGAGACGAGAAAAAAAGTCTCTAGTAGCAAGGTTCCATATGGAATAGATTCGGAGATAATTAAGTCGGAATATCGATTTTTTGCCAAAAAAATAATAAAATATATATATATATATATATATACAGTGGTTTTTCGAGAAATTGAAAGTTTTATGTCTGTAAATATGATTTTTGGGTGTATTTGGGTGTTATTATGTGAAAATCATTGAACTTACTTTTAATTTTTTGAAAAAATGTTGTTTTTTTTGCGTTATTTTGGGATTTTTGAGTTTTTTTGACCATTTAAAAAGCTTATAACTCTGAATTTTGACTTTTTGACAAAAAAAGTTGTAGAGAAAAGTTGTTTGTATTTTCCTAAGCTGTAGTAATATGTAAATAAAAATTTGAAAATTTGAAAAAATTGAATTTTCCAAATTTTGAAAGTACAGCAGTTTTTGTATTTTTTAACAAAAATAGCTGGTTAACGAACTTAGCCTTCATTTTTACAACAACTTTAAGTGTGTTAAATTTAAAAACAATTCGATAAGTTTTTCAAAAGTTATCATGGGAACAACATTTTGTGTCTACAGACAGACGGACAGACAGACAGACAGACAGACAGACGAACAGACAGACACCATCGCCGGACCATGTTTTTCGGGTTCAGGGGACCCCAAAACGTAAAGATTTCATAAAATTAGCAAAAGTCAATTTTCGACCAAAACTACCTAATACTTTCTCATGTGATGAGAATGTAATAAAAATTACTTCTTTTCAAAATAACTCGAAAAGTATAGGGTTTGGCGAAATGGTGTCTACAGCAAAGTTGTAGCTGAGGATGAGACGAGAAAAAAAGTCTGCAGTAGCAAGGTTCCATATGGAATAGATTCGGAGATAATTGAGTCGGAATATCGATTTTTTGCCAAAAAAATAATAAAATATATATATATACAGTGGTTTTTCGAGAAATTGAGAGTTTTATGTCTGTAAATATGATTTTTGGGTGTATTTGGGTGTGATTATGTGAAAATCATTGAACTTTTAATTTTTTGAAAAAATGTTGTTTTTTTGCGTTATTTTGGGATTTTTGAGTTTTTTTAACCATTTAAAAGCTTATAACTCTGAAATTTGACTTTTTGACAAAAAAAGTTGTAGAGAAAAGTTGTTTGTATTTTCCTAAGCTGTAGTAATATGTAAATAAAAATTTGAAAAAATTGAATTTTCCAAATTTTGAAAGTACAGCAGTTTTTGTATTTTTTAACAAAAATAGCTGGTTAACGAACTTAGCCTTCATTTTTACAACAACTTTAAGTGTGTTAAATTTAAAAACAATTCGATAAGTTTTTCAAAAGTTATCATGGGAACAACATTTTGTGTCTACAGACAGACGGACAGACAGACAGACAGACAGACAGACAGACAGACAGACAGACGAACAGACAGACACCATCGCCGGACCATGTTTATCGGGTTCAGGGGACCCCAAAACGTAAAGATTTCATAAAATTAGCAAAAGTCAATTTTCGACCAAAACTAATACTTTCTCATGTGATGAGAATGTAATAAAAATTACTTCTTTTCAAAATAACTCGAAAAGTATAGGGTTTGGCGAAATGGTGTCTACAGCAAAGTTGTAGCTGAGGATGAGACGAGAAAAAAAGGCTCTAGTAGCAAGGTTCCATATGGAATAGATTCGGAGATAATTGAGTCGGAATATCGATTTTTTGCCAAAAAAATAATAAAATATATATATATACAGTGGTTTTTCGAGAAATTGAGAGTTTTATGTCTGTAAATATGATTTTTGGGTGTATTTGGGTGTGATTATGTGAAAATCATTGAACTTACTTTAATTTTTTGAAAAAATGTTGTTCTTTTTTGCGTTATTTTGGGATTTTTGAGTTTTTTGACCATTTAAAAGCTTATAACTCTGAAATTTGACTTTTTGACAAAAAAAGTTGTAGAGAAAAGTTGTTTGTATTTTCCTAAGCTGTAGTAATATGTAAATAAAAATTTGAAAATTTGAAAAAATTGAATTTTTCAAATTTTGAAAGTACAGCAGTTTTTGTATTTTTTAACAAAAATAGTCTGGTTACGAACTTAGCCTTCATTTTTACAACACTTTAAGTGTGTTAATTTAAAAACAATTCGATAAGTTGTTTTTAAAGTTATCATGGGAACAACATTTGTGTCTACAGACTGACGGAAGAGACAGGACCGACAGACAGACAGCCAGACAGACAGGACAGACGAAGACAAGACAGCACACGATCCGCCGGACCATGTTTTTCGGGTTCATGGGACCCCAAAACGTAAAGATCCTTCATAAAATTAGCAAAATTCAATTTCGAACCAAAACTACCTAATACGTTTCATGTGTATGGAGAATGTAATAAAAATTAGCTTTCTTTTCAAAATAAGCTCGAAAGAGTATAGGGTTTTTGGCGAAAATGGTGTCTACAGCAAAGTTGTAGCTGCGGAGGAGACGGAGAAAAAACGTCTCTAGTTAGCAAGGTTCCATATGGCATAGATTCGGAGATAATGAGTCGGAATATCACGATTTTTTGCCAAACAAAATAATAAAATTATATTATGATACAGTGGTTTTTCGAGAAATTAAGAGTTTTCTGTCTGGAAATATGATTTTTGGGTGGATTGGGGGTGATTAGTGGGCAATCTTGAACGTACTTTTAATTT